>NC_071093.1:19734369-19764369 GCF_027358695.1 Spea bombifrons | reverse complement strand
TGCATAAAGAGAATCTACAGTTCCTGGTAATTTGCTCTCCCTCTACTCCTGTTGTTTTGGGGTTTCCATGGTTACAAAGGCACAACCCTACCATCAATTGGGCAACTGGGCAAATCACGTCCTGGAGTCAAGCTTGCGGGGAGCACTGTGACTCACCCATTCGACTGGCCATGGTGTCTACTGGTTCGGAGATGGCCGCTACGATTCTTCCAAGTCATTATCGGGAGTTTGCGGATGTATTTGACAAGAAGGAAGCGGAGAAGTTACCTCCTCATAGATCCTACGACTGCCCTATTGATCTCCTTCCGGGCACTATGCCACCCCGAGGTCGTGTCTACCCCTTGTCAGTTCCCGAGACCCAGGCCATGGAATCCTACATCGAGGAGAATCTGAGGCGGGGTTTCATCCGTCGGTCTACGTCCCCGGCTGGAGCGGGGTTTTTCTTCGTCAAGAAGAAGAACGGAGAACTGAGACCTTGCATCGACTACAGAGGCTTGAATAGGATTACAAGGCGGAACTCCTATCCTATTCCCCTCATCTCGGAACTTTTCGACAGATTACGCGGGGCCCAAATCTTTACTAAATTGGATCTCCGTGGGGCGTATAACCTGGTTCGTATTCGTGCCGGTCACGAGTGGAGGACAGCCTTCAACACCCGCTCGGGACATTATGAGTACCTGGTCATGCCGTTCGGTCTGTGCAATGCCCCGGCGGTGTTCCAGGAATTTATTAATGACTGTCTACGGGACTTTCTCCAGCAGTTTGTGGTCGTATACCTGGACGATATCCTGATTTACTCAGAGAACTTATCTATTCATCGCGACCAGGTCCGTCAAGTTCTGAGCCGTCTCCGACAGCATGGGCTATATGCCAAGTTGGAAAAGTGCGTTTTTGAGACCCGCAAGGTGACTTTCTTGGGGTACGTGATTACTCCTGAGGGTTTCGATATGGACCCATCGAAGGTGCTGGCGATCAAAGATTGGCCACGACCTACGGGTCTCAAGGCTCTGCAACGCTTCCTCGGATTCGCGAATTACTATAGACGCTTCATCCGGAATTACTCGAGGATTGTCGCCCCTCTAACGGACTTGACTAAAAAAGGGGCCAATGTGTCTGAATGGTCCTCCGAAGCAGTGTCCGCGTTCACTCTTCTCAAAGAGAAGTTCACGACGGCTCCAGTATTACGGCATCCCAATCCGCTTCTACCATTTGTCCTGGAGGTAGATGCCTCTGAATCTGGAGTGGGAGCGATACTCTCCCAACGAGCTTCGTACAGCGGACCACTACACCCTTGCGGCTACTTCTCAAGACACTTCTCTACAGCCGAAAAGAATTACGATATAGGGAATAAAGAACTGTTGGCAGTTATCCTGGCCTTGGAGGAATGGCGTCACCTGCTGGAGGGGGCCTCGATACCGACCTTGATTCTGACCGATCACAAGAATCTTCAATACATAGAGTCGGCTAAGTGTCTCAATCCTCGCCAGGCAAGATGGGCTCTCTTTCTCTCCCGATTTCCGTTTGTGCTCACGTACCGTCCGGGTTCTAAGAACACTAAAGCGGACGCTCTGTCCCGCATGTTTACGCAACCTGAGGCGGAGAGTAGAGAGCCAGAACCCATTATCCCTTCTGCCAAGGTCGTTGCAGCCATTCGGTTACGGGGATATGCTCCTTTGCTGGATCGCGTCACTCGTTCTCAAGGTCAAGCTCCGGATTCCTTGCCGCCGGGGAGGCTCTACGTCCCTCCCAGTTTGCGGGTACCCATTTTACGCACTCTACATGGTGCCAGGACCTCGGGGCATGCAGGAGTGGCACGCACTAGGGAGCTACTTTCACGGACTTTTTGGTGGCCTCATTGGGGCAGAGACATTACAGCATTCGTTCAGTCATGTGCGAGATGCGCGGCCAACAAATCCTCTCGCACTCGTCCGGCTGGCCTTCTTCGACCTCTCCCTTGTCCTTCGGTTCCCTGGACTCATGTGGCCATGGACTTTATTGTAGAATTACCGCCGTCCAGGGGACATACCGTGATCCTCGTGGTGGTCGACCGTTTCTCTAAGATGGCCCACTTTATTCCACTGCGGAAACTACCCAGCGCCTCTACTCTGGCGGACATCTTCATCCGGGAGATCGTGCGGCTCCACGGAGTACCGTCTGAGATCGTGTCGGACAGAGGTACCCAGTTCGTGGCTAGATTCTGGCGTGAATTCACGAAATCCCTGGGGATCACGTTGGCCTTCTCTTCAGCATATCACCCACAGACGAATGGCCTGGTGGAGAGAGCGAACCAACATCTGGAACAGTATCTACGTCTCTTCATCAACGATCATCAAGATGATTGGGTCGATCTGTTGCCATTTGCAGAGTTTGCTAGGAACAACACGCTCCAAGAATCTACCAGGATTTCGCCTTTCTTCTGCCTGTATGGTCTCCATCCACAGTCCCTCCCAGAGACATTACCGGTTTCAGCTGTTCCAGATCTGGAGGAGAGACTTGCGTCTATTCGTACCACCTGGGCTTCGGTACATTCCGCATTGGAACACGCGGCTTCTCTCCAGCAACGTCAGGCTAACAAGAGGCGCTCCCCTAACCCCTCGTACCGGCCTGGCGAAAGAGTATGGCTGTCTACTAGATTTCTGAGACTCCGGGTTCCGTCCATGAAATTGGCCCCACGGTTTATTGGGCCCTTTCCAGTTGTACGGCAGATCAATCCGGTGGCGTACGAACTTGCACTGCCTAGAACGCTCCGCATCCCTCGGGTATTTCACACCTCATTGTTGAAGCCCCTTGTCTGCAACCGGTTTACCCGAGGTGGGAATTCTACTATGGAAACTGCCAGGAGAGCTTCGGACAGAAGGATTCCTCGGGTAATTCTTGATTCCCGGCGACAACAGGGTAGTTTGCAGTACCTGGTACAATGGAGGGGTCTCGGTCCTGAGGAACGATCCTGGATACCTGCGGCACGCCTATCCGTACCACGGTTGATACGTGCGTTTCATGCTAGGCATCCTTCTCGCCCTGGTGGTCGCCCTGAGGGCGCCCTTTCAAGGGGGGGTACTGTTACTTACCTGCCCCCGGCTCCCACGTTGCCGCCACGGAGGAGAGGGAGACCCCCCTCCAATACGCGGCCACCGGAGCCGGCACGGAGGAGAGGGAGACCCCCCTCCAATACGCGGCCACCGGAGCCGGTACGGAGGAGAGGGAGACCCCCCTCCAATACACGACCACCGGAGCCGGCACGGAGGAGAGGGAGACCCCCCTCCAACGCAAGACCTCCGGAGCCGCCACGGAGGAGAGGGAGACCCCCCTCCAACGCACGGGCACCGGATCCTCCACGGAGGAGAGGGAGACCTCCCTCCAACACTGTGCTGCCTCCGCCGTCGTCTGCAGGACTGCCGCGCAGGAGAGGCAGACCTCCTGGAACACGGCGTCCGGTTTCGGCACTCGCGCGCCCTCTGGTGGTGAACTCCCGAACTGCAGGCTTATATGAAGGGAGATTGCGCCACACTCATCATGGTGGTGATTCCCGGTCATTGGAAGTGACGTCATGAGGTTTGGCGGGAGATTTGAACTTCCTCTGTGGGTTCTATTTAAACCTCTTCAGTTCTATCTGACCCTGCCTTCTGTTGGTTGTCTATGCCTTGTGCTAGTGCCCAGATAGCGTTTCCTGATTCGGTATTCCTGTGTATGATCCTGGCTTGTCTGACTTCGTTGTTTTCCTGTATCCTGACCTCGGCTCTGTTATTTGACTATCCTGCTCTCCGGTATCCTGACCTCGGCTCTGTTATACGACTATCCTGCTCTCCGGAATCCTGACCTCGGCTTGTTATACCTGTTCTGTCTTGGAGTCCTACCTGACCACGGTGTCTCCTACTACTTGTACGTGACAGAAACAGAAGGCCATCATGAGACCCGCTTCGGTAGGATCTCAGGGTTCCTGTGAGGCTCGTCTGGATGAGATGGACCATCGTCTGGACCAGTTTGCCCAAGCACTCCAGACCCTACTACAACGCACAGATCCCGGTCTACAAGTACATGCCTCTCCAGCTGTAGCTCCACCGCCGGTACCAGCTCCAGCCCCAATGCCGGTGGTTCATGCTCCTATGAATCTTCCTCCACCCCAGCGATATGGAGGAGATCCTGCGACCTGCCGTGGATTTCTCAACCAGTGCGAGATTCATTTTGAACTTAACCCTTATGCCTTTGTTTCTGATCGGGCCAAGATTGGTTACATAATCTCGCTTCTCACGGACAGGGCCCTGGCCTGGGCATCTCCTCTGTGGGAGAGGAGTACCCAAGCGGTTCGCTCCTATTCCGAATTTGTGGCCGCACTACGTGCTGTGTTCGATGTTCCAGGCAGAAGTTCCACTGCTTCATCCTCTCTCTTCAACATCCGTCAAGGAGAGCGTACCCTCATGGACTATGCTATTGAATGTCGTACGCTAATGGGTGAGGTGAACTGGACCAGCGAGGCCCTTATCGCTGCTTTTTTGAACGGACTATCAGAGACTTTGAAAGACGAGATTGCTGCTCGTGATCTTCCATCTGACCTGGACTCGGTGATCTCCTATGTGACCCAGATCGACCTTCGTCTTCGAGAACGGCAGGTGCAACGAGACAATCTGAGAGCACGGGAGAGAGGTGTACGTTCCCTCCCGCGTCTGGCTCCTCAGTTCATACCACCACCCACGTCTCCTGTTACCTGTGAGGAGCCTATGCAGCTGGGAATTACTCGTCTGTCTGAGAGTGAGAAAGCCAGGCGAAGGAAGGAGGGGCTATGCCTATATTGCGGTCTGACTGGACATTGGGCCCGATCCTGTCCTAAAAAGTCGGGAAACGCCCGCACCTAGAGTGGTTTAGAGGACCTGCTTTAGGTGTGCTGGGTCTGTCCTCTGATTCTAGCAGCACTCGGATGACCGTTCCAATTCAGATATCATGGCCGGGGGGATCCGTTTGCACTGAGGCTTTTCTGGACTCTGGGGCCGCAGAGAACTTTATTGATACCCATTTTTGCGAGCAGCAGTTTATTCCCACCACACCTAAAGACACGCCGGTGAGAATTGAGGCCATTGATGGCAGACCACTTCATCCGCCACAAGTCACCCGAACTACCGTACCAGTGACACTCTCCGTAGGGATGATGCATAAAGAGAATCTACAGTTCCTGGTAATTTGCTCTCCCTCTACTCCTGTTGTTTTGGGGTTTCCATGGTTACAAAGGCACAACCCTACCATCAATTGGGCAACTGGGCAAATCACGTCCTGGAGTCAAGCTTGCGGGGAGCACTGTGACTCACCCATTCGACTGGCCATGGTGTCTACTGGTTCGGAGATGGCCGCTACGATTCTTCCAAGTCATTATCGGGAGTTTGCGGATGTATTTGACAAGAAGGAAGCGGAGAAGTTACCTCCTCATAGATCCTACGACTGCCCTATTGATCTCCTTCCGGGCACTATGCCACCCCGAGGTCGTGTCTACCCCTTGTCAGTTCCCGAGACCCAGGCCATGGAATCCTACATCGAGGAGAATCTGAGGCGGGGTTTCATCCGTCGGTCTACGTCCCCGGCTGGAGCGGGGTTTTTCTTCGTCAAGAAGAAGAACGGAGAACTGAGACCTTGCATCGACTACAGAGGCTTGAATAGGATTACAAGGCGGAACTCCTATCCTATTCCCCTCATCTCGGAACTTTTCGACAGATTACGCGGGGCCCAAATCTTTACTAAATTGGATCTCCGTGGGGCGTATAACCTGGTTCGTATTCGTGCCGGTCACGAGTGGAGGACAGCCTTCAACACCCGCTCGGGACATTATGAGTACCTGGTCATGCCGTTCGGTCTGTGCAATGCCCCGGCGGTGTTCCAGGAATTTATTAATGACTGTCTACGGGACTTTCTCCAGCAGTTTGTGGTCGTATACCTGGACGATATCCTGATTTACTCAGAGAACTTATCTATTCATCGCGACCAGGTCCGTCAAGTTCTGAGCCGTCTCCGACAGCATGGGCTATATGCCAAGTTGGAAAAGTGCGTTTTTGAGACCCGCAAGGTGACTTTCTTGGGGTACGTGATTACTCCTGAGGGTTTCGATATGGACCCATCGAAGGTGCTGGCGATCAAAGATTGGCCACGACCTACGGGTCTCAAGGCTCTGCAACGCTTCCTCGGATTCGCGAATTACTATAGACGCTTCATCCGGAATTACTCGAGGATTGTCGCCCCTCTAACGGACTTGACTAAAAAAGGGGCCAATGTGTCTGAATGGTCCTCCGAAGCAGTGTCCGCGTTCACTCTTCTCAAAGAGAAGTTCACGACGGCTCCAGTATTACGGCATCCCAATCCGCTTCTACCATTTGTCCTGGAGGTAGATGCCTCTGAATCTGGAGTGGGAGCGATACTCTCCCAACGAGCTTCGTACAGCGGACCACTACACCCTTGCGGCTACTTCTCAAGACACTTCTCTACAGCCGAAAAGAATTACGATATAGGGAATAAAGAACTGTTGGCAGTTATCCTGGCCTTGGAGGAATGGCGTCACCTGCTGGAGGGGGCCTCGATACCGACCTTGATTCTGACCGATCACAAGAATCTTCAATACATAGAGTCGGCTAAGTGTCTCAATCCTCGCCAGGCAAGATGGGCTCTCTTTCTCTCCCGATTTCCGTTTGTGCTCACGTACCGTCCGGGTTCTAAGAACACTAAAGCGGACGCTCTGTCCCGCATGTTTACGCAACCTGAGGCGGAGAGTAGAGAGCCAGAACCCATTATCCCTTCTGCCAAGGTCGTTGCAGCCATTCGGTTACGGGGATATGCTCCTTTGCTGGATCGCGTCACTCGTTCTCAAGGTCAAGCTCCGGATTCCTTGCCGCCGGGGAGGCTCTACGTCCCTCCCAGTTTGCGGGTACCCATTTTACGCACTCTACATGGTGCCAGGACCTCGGGGCATGCAGGAGTGGCACGCACTAGGGAGCTACTTTCACGGACTTTTTGGTGGCCTCATTGGGGCAGAGACATTACAGCATTCGTTCAGTCATGTGCGAGATGCGCGGCCAACAAATCCTCTCGCACTCGTCCGGCTGGCCTTCTTCGACCTCTCCCTTGTCCTTCGGTTCCCTGGACTCATGTGGCCATGGACTTTATTGTAGAATTACCGCCGTCCAGGGGACATACCGTGATCCTCGTGGTGGTCGACCGTTTCTCTAAGATGGCCCACTTTATTCCACTGCGGAAACTACCCAGCGCCTCTACTCTGGCGGACATCTTCATCCGGGAGATCGTGCGGCTCCACGGAGTACCGTCTGAGATCGTGTCGGACAGAGGTACCCAGTTCGTGGCTAGATTCTGGCGTGAATTCACGAAATCCCTGGGGATCACGTTGGCCTTCTCTTCAGCATATCACCCACAGACGAATGGCCTGGTGGAGAGAGCGAACCAACATCTGGAACAGTATCTACGTCTCTTCATCAACGATCATCAAGATGATTGGGTCGATCTGTTGCCATTTGCAGAGTTTGCTAGGAACAACACGCTCCAAGAATCTACCAGGATTTCGCCTTTCTTCTGCCTGTATGGTCTCCATCCACAGTCCCTCCCAGAGACATTACCGGTTTCAGCTGTTCCAGATCTGGAGGAGAGACTTGCGTCTATTCGTACCACCTGGGCTTCGGTACATTCCGCATTGGAACACGCGGCTTCTCTCCAGCAACGTCAGGCTAACAAGAGGCGCTCCCCTAACCCCTCGTACCGGCCTGGCGAAAGAGTATGGCTGTCTACTAGATTTCTGAGACTCCGGGTTCCGTCCATGAAATTGGCCCCACGGTTTATTGGGCCCTTTCCAGTTGTACGGCAGATCAATCCGGTGGCGTACGAACTTGCACTGCCTAGAACGCTCCGCATCCCTCGGGTATTTCACACCTCATTGTTGAAGCCCCTTGTCTGCAACCGGTTTACCCGAGGTGGGAATTCTACTATGGAAACTGCCAGGAGAGCTTCGGACAGAAGGATTCCTCGGGTAATTCTTGATTCCCGGCGACAACAGGGTAGTTTGCAGTACCTGGTACAATGGAGGGGTCTCGGTCCTGAGGAACGATCCTGGATACCTGCGGCACGCCTATCCGTACCACGGTTGATACGTGCGTTTCATGCTAGGCATCCTTCTCGCCCTGGTGGTCGCCCTGAGGGCGCCCTTTCAAGGGGGGGTACTGTTACTTACCTGCCCCCGGCTCCCACGTTGCCGCCACGGAGGAGAGGGAGACCCCCCTCCAATACGCGGCCACCGGAGCCGGCACGGAGGAGAGGGAGACCCCCCTCCAATACGCGGCCACCGGAGCCGGTACGGAGGAGAGGGAGACCCCCCTCCAATACACGACCACCGGAGCCGGCACGGAGGAGAGGGAGACCCCCCTCCAACGCAAGACCTCCGGAGCCGCCACGGAGGAGAGGGAGACCCCCCTCCAACGCACGGGCACCGGATCCTCCACGGAGGAGAGGGAGACCTCCCTCCAACACTGTGCTGCCTCCGCCGTCGTCTGCAGGACTGCCGCGCAGGAGAGGCAGACCTCCTGGAACACGGCGTCCGGTTTCGGCACTCGCGCGCCCTCTGGTGGTGAACTCCCGAACTGCAGGCTTATATGAAGGGAGATTGCGCCACACTCATCATGGTGGTGATTCCCGGTCATTGGAAGTGACGTCATGAGGTTTGGCGGGAGATTTGAACTTCCTCTGTGGGTTCTATTTAAACCTCTTCAGTTCTATCTGACCCTGCCTTCTGTTGGTTGTCTATGCCTTGTGCTAGTGCCCAGATAGCGTTTCCTGATTCGGTATTCCTGTGTATGATCCTGGCTTGTCTGACTTCGTTGTTTTCCTGTATCCTGACCTCGGCTCTGTTATTTGACTATCCTGCTCTCCGGTATCCTGACCTCGGCTCTGTTATACGACTATCCTGCTCTCCGGAATCCTGACCTCGGCTTGTTATACCTGTTCTGTCTTGGAGTCCTACCTGACCACGGTGTCTCCTACTACTTGTACGTGACATATATATATATATATATAAAATATATATATATATATATATATATATATAAAATATATATATATATATATATATAAAATATATATATATATATATATATAAAATATATATATATATAAAATATATATATATATATATATATATAAAATATATATATATATATATATATATAAAATATATATATATATATATATAAATATATATATATATATAATATATATATATATAAAATATATATATATATATAAAATATATATATATATATATATATATAAAATATATATATATATATATATATATATATATATATATACACATTGTAACAGTGTAGATACTTATTTCTGAATGAAGCAATGAGTTTTCTATGTCAAGAACTAATAGTGGTTAACCCTAAAATATCCAGGGATGGTTAGGTAATTTAGTTAAATTTCTGTATTTAGATATTTGCAAAACCTATAAATAACATGTATATGTATTATAAGGATGTATATTATTATTTTTTTCTCCTTCATTTTAGATTGTAGTATTGTGCAAATAATTAACTATTTGAACTGGACTGCAATAAAAAAACGTGTATAAAAAAGACGGCGTTCAGAAATAACGGACACAGCCTTGGAATACATTTTGGAACGCAAAGGGTTATCACCTGGAAACAAGAAAACTTTGTGTTCATCTAATTGAAACAAAGGAGGAGTGAAGATTTTGGACCAATAGAAGAACAGATTAGATAATTTAAGGAGAGGGCGGGCAAGGGTTTTTAGTTTATTTTTTGTTAGCTTATGTTTCTTGATGCATTATAACTAGTCCCTGATGAAGTCAGCATATGACGAAACGCGTTAGACTTAGTTTCTTAAAGCATTAAGCATTTTTAATGGGCTATTGTAAATAAAGAGCTTTTGGAAGATACCCTGCCATTCGTTTGTATCCAGCAGATGACCGGTTTTTAAAACTTTGAGGTGGTTTTAAAAGTTCCAGCAAACCTCCAGGATTCCTAAGATACAAGCTATCTTAAAGGTGCAGTACCTACTACAATCTTTTGAGTGTGGCACAACTAGTGGGGACTGTTTTAAACCTTTTAAACGTTATTGCACCATTTGTGTTTTTTATTCTTTTTACAGAGTACTTTTAAAGCTGTATCCCCAGAATTTGTTCTGTTTTTCCATATATCTGTTATTATCCAACCTCTATTTGAAGTCTGATTATAAAACGAGGGGTATTTTTCAGAGCATTTGCTCCGAAAAAACCCTAATCTTATATTCGATAAGATCGATTCAGCTGATCCATAATGAAATTCGTTGGCAACGATTTTTATTATGGATTTTATCGATTCTTTGTTGCAGCCCTAGTCATAACCTCTCATTTGTATTAGGTTTATATATTTGTTTCCAACTTTATTAGGGTGAGAAGCACAGACTGTTTTTGTTTATGCCATATTGTCTGGTTGGGGGCTTGCTGGGATTCCCCAGGACAGCAGATTCATTCTAGCTTTCGTAGGGCTCCGTTTCCCCAAGGGGTATGGGCTGATGGCCTCCAATTCTTTTTTTTTTTTTTTCTTTTTTTTTTTTATATTTTATTAGCAAATTAAGTAGTACATCACAACACGGATATCACCAGCATATATTGATTACATCAGATTTACATTACAATAATCCAAATCTAAATTGTTGTTCCTATTGCGAAACTACTTTCATTCATTCGTCATTCATACATCATATTTCTTGATCACGTCATTGGTAGGAGGGATTTTTGCAATCGTGTGTCTCGCCTAAATGGAGTCAACACATGAAATGTTGTTAAATAAATCGAGGGGATCATTGGTGTGAGGATAATAGGCTAGGACTTGTAGTCACTCTCCACATCTAATTTAGTTTGTTTGCAAAGATATCCACGGGGACCATATTTTATCATACAGTGTCAAATTTTTTGACATCGTGAAGAAATATTTTTCCATTTTACACTGATAGTTTATTTGTGTAATGATATTATTCCAAATAAAAATATTTGGTTGCTTCCACTCCCTAGCTATACATATCTTGACTGCCAGTAAAATGTTAATACTTAGATCTCTTTGGGTTTTTAATTTATAGGGAAATTCTAATTGAAAGAGAAATGTTAATGGAGAGAGAACAATTTCTAGACCAAACAACTCTTTTAGTAGGTTTTCTGTTTTTTGTTTGAGTGTCACAAGTTTCTCACAGTCCCACCAAATGTGTATCAAAGTTCCTTTCAATTTATAGCATCTCCAACATTGGTCGGATGTGGTTTTATACATTTTATGAAGCTTAGAAGGCACTAGATACCATCGGTGAAGAATCTTAAAATATAGTTCCTGGAGATTAATACAGTGTATTGCTTTTCTTGTGGAAGACCAAGCAGTATACCAAGTTTGTTGATCTATGGTCTTTCCTAATTCAGATTCCCATTTTACTATAGTGCTAGACTTATCTAACGTTTTTTCTTTATCTAGCACATTTATGATTTTTGAGAGAAGTTTGGTCTTATAGTTTGCTTCTAATAGTCTATCCGTTACTATGGGTGGAACAACTTGTTTGGAATTCAAATAACGTTTTAGCCTCAAATACGTAAACTTTTCTTTACTCGTCAACCCATATTTAAGTTGAAGGTCTTCAAATCCCATTAAATGTTCTGAAGCCTTAATGTCTATTATCTTTTTTATTCCCACCTCCAACCAAGATTTAAAATTTATAGCGCTGATTTCTAGCTGTAGGATTTCCAAAGGATCTACTCCTTTGGAAATCCTACAGCTAGAAATCAGCGATATAAATTTTAAATCTTGGTTGGAGGTGGGAATAAAAAAGATAATAGACATTAAGGCTTCAGATCATTTTGATTGAAGTATCTGCTATAAATTTTCTTCTAATTCTAGAAGATATTTTAAGTATCCCTATCACAATAGGATTTGCAATATTTAAGTTTCCCTGGAGATATCCAGTATAACATCAGGGGTTCTATATTATTGCAAGACCACTTCTCGTAATTGTACCATCCTAAGTTTTTTTCTTTTTTTGTTTTCCAAGCATAAAGGTGGGAAAACATGCACGATTCATATATTTCTAACAGATTTGGATAATTTAGTCCATCATAAGTTATCTTTCTTTTCAATGTCTGTAACGAAATTCTAGATTTCTTGTTATACCATACAAATTCTGAGAATATTTTATCAAATCTACATATAGTAGAAATTTGAATCTGTAAGGGAATTGTTCTAAATAAGTAGGTTCATTTTGGTAGCACATAGGCTTTCAGGACATTTATTCTCCCCATCCATGATAGCTCAATTTTAGCCCAATCTATAAATTGTTCTTTTAAGTCATTAGCTAAATTTCCATAATTAGCGTTTATAATTCTGTCAAAATCTGTCATAAATTTGATGCCAAGATAATCTATATAGTTTTTCCCCCAATCAAAGGCTAAATTGTCTTTTAGACACCTTAATTGGTCCTTTTCGAGATTGACAGTTATTTGTGTTTTAGATATATTAATCTTATAATTTGAATAGGAACCATATTCCGTAATAATTTTAAGCAGAGCAGGAATTGAAGTATGTGGGGATGTAAGGGTTAAAAGAACATCATCTGCGTATAGTGTAACTTTGTAGTTCTGAAAGTTTACTTTTATTCCCTCAATCTCATTAGACATACGCACCATTGCGGCAAATGGTTCTATTGTTAACCCCTTAAGGACAATAGGGGTTTTTACTCGTAGTATATTGCGGGACAATGGCTTTTTTAACGTTTTTCAGTGTTACTGTTTAGCTGTGATTTTCTTCTCTATCATTTCGCGCTCCCACACATATTTTATATTGTTTTTTTCAGGACAAACAGGGCTTTCTTTAGATACCATCCACAGAAAGATAAATGGTACAATCTTAAATCCCATTATACATGTGAATCATCCTATGTAGTTTATATATGTAGGTTATATACTCACATGTCCTTGTAACCTTTTATATGTAGGAGAAACTACACAGAAGATCAAAAATAGATTTTCCAAACATAAATCCACCATCAAATTAAGAAAATTGGATTTACCGGTCCCATCCCACTTTGATGAGTTGAAACATAAATTGACGGACCTTAAATTTCGTGTTATTGAACAGATATCTAGACCTAACCGAGGGGGTGATCGAGTTAATATTCTAAAACAACGTGAAGCATGGTGGATTTATGAATTGGATACATTATTTCCAAATGGACTTAATAGGGAACTGGATTTAATGCCGTTCTTGTGAGCCTATGGCCATACTATCCTGAATACACCTGATCTTGACTGATCTTGGGAGCTAAGCAAGGCTGGCCCTGGTTAGTATGTGGATGGGAGACTACTTGGAAATACCAAGTGTCATAGGCTGTTAACTTGTGTGAAAACCTTGCCCTAATATGAGACATTTAGGATGATTGGGAATCAAATTATTTTGGAAATATATACTTTTATATAAAGATATTCCTATTTATTAACTTAACCATTATCCTTTATCTCTTTTAGATTCTCCTTATTTTAGCTCGGCTGATGGTTATTCCGGGACGTAGCTGGCCCTGTAGGTTTATTTAATGCCTCTTTGTAAATTTTGAGATTATATAATATTTGTGCCACTGCGTTGACAGACCGATCTTTAATATTGTATATTATCATACCACAGTTTTGTTACAGTAATATCTTTGGATCATATAGTGTCTGTATTTGTAGTACAGTGTTGATTTTAAACTTGTGTACACTTTTTTTTATAATAGATAGATACATATATATATATTTGTAGTATATTTATCACTTCACCTTCATATTTATTCATATTTATTTATATATACACATTGACTGGCTATCTTTGCACTGTCACTTTATATATAGACTGGTCAGTTTGCACTGTCACTTTAAATTGTTATGTAGGATCGGGTGTGTCCGACCCCTTAATCACTTGCTGTTGCATAAAAACTTGAATGTGTGCACTAATATTTCTAAGGCTTGAGAAAGACCTGTGCGTCGAAACGTTGCCTGTGTGAAATAAACTCACCTTATCATTTGAAGTGCTCAGCCTCTGCTTCTTTATTTTGGATCCTGTGAATGACGGCAACGTCATTTACAGGATGGCACTTGTGGTTGCTCCTCGGAACAATCACAAGGCGATCGGGGGTCGGGGGGGTTGTGTTGCTACATGCCTCGATACTGAGGCATGTCAGCAACACAGTTTATGCTTAGGAAGCGATTCCGATCGCTTCCTAAGCAGTTTTAGCCGGGCGCCGCCGCGATCTTTGATGATCGGTGCGGCGGCGGCCATTTTTCTTCCGGGGAGGGCTGCCGAGGGCTGCCCTCCCCAGATCCACGGTCAGCCTCACTTGTGAGGCTTCCGTGGATGCTGCAAAGCCGCCGATCGTGGCGAAAACGCCGCGATCACGGTGATGCAGCTATTTAACGGCATCCCGTACATGTACGGGCATTGTTGTTAACACGTTGCACGGCAACCCCGTACATGTACGGGGATTGTCGTTAAGGGGTTAATATATACAATAATGGTGCTAGTGGACATCCTTGACGAGTTCCGTTTTTTATATCAAAATAATTAGAATCCAAGTATCTTCCAGATACTTTAGCTTGGGGAGAGTTATATAGAGCCATTGTATTATTAAAAAAGGAACCCACTATGCCAAAAGTTCTTAAAGATTCTTCTAAAAATGACCAGCTAACCTGATCGAAAGCCTTCTCTGCATCGCTCCCAAAAAAGATAAGAATCAGATAATGGAAAAATCTTTAGAAAAATCTAAATCAA
Organism: Spea bombifrons; assembly: GCF_027358695.1. Classification (NCBI taxonomy): domain Eukaryota; kingdom Metazoa; phylum Chordata; class Amphibia; order Anura; family Pelobatidae; genus Spea; species Spea bombifrons. Next base: position 19,749,559 of record NC_071093.1, on the reverse strand, counting down.
TCAACTCGTTTCATACAGCTAAATCTTCTAACACTACAAAAAAAAATTCAAATAATGATTCATTGACCATTTCAGAAGGAATTGTTATGGATTATACCTTAAGTGTTTCCTTTGCTGACACTCCCCAGACATCTGGAGTCTTAAATACCACTCAATTATATGACAAATTAAGCAAAGAAATGAGAGAAAATGCCATGACTCTAAAACAAGATATATTACAAATATCGGGCAATTTGGAAGTTCAACTTAACGTAATCAAACAACTTCAAGAACAATTACAAGTAATGGAAAAGGAGAACTCGGAGTTGAAACGAAACTTGACTCTACTGGAAAAAAAAAATGTGGAAATAGAGGACAGATCATGATGGCGTCCAATTCTAATCCCTTACCCGCTTCTACAAAGAAGGTGCATACTGTAAATTCAATTCGGCTGATATCTTGGAATGTGGAGGGACTTAACTCCACTATAAAACGTAAAAAGATTCTGGCCCATCATAATAAACTTTGTACTGATATCATCTATTTACAGGAAACACATTGGTGTGGCCCTGCCACTAACAAGTTTACAGCCCCCTGGATTGTTAATTGTTATTCTACTGTTTATATAAAAAAATCCAGGGGTACTTCTTTTATCCTTACAACGCTCTTGAAGGGGCAAGATATACCCTCTTGAAAATCCGGTTGGGGGAAGACACTTTTACTCTGGTCAATAGATATGCTCCAAACTCGGGTCCATATTCCTTTCTGGCAAAAATGTATACTATTTTAGCTGAACTTTCAACCACTAATATAATTCTGGGGGGGGAGACTTTAATCTCACAGCCAATCCGGGTCTGGACGCCTCACGTCTGGCCTCTCACCCTACTCAACTCCCTTAGATAGGCAATTTAGATTTTACTCCCACCCTTATGACTCTTTTTCTAGACTGGATTATTTCTTTATCCCTCTGTTACACAGGGTTAAAAACACGCAAATATTACCTATAGTCATCTCTGACCATGCTCAAACTTGATACTCCTCACCAATTCTCCTACAATTGGAGGTTCCAAAACTTCTGTGTTGCTTAGATTTTTTTGCACAGGGTATGTGTTACGGCAGAGAAACCCAGCCAAAACTGTTTAACTGCATCTTCTGATTACGGAAATATCCCACATCCTTAGTTTTTTTTTTCTTCTCTTAGAGAGCCGTATCATCCCTTACATATAGTACCCTATAAGGTAGTATTTTTCATACTGATGGTTTAATGGGTTTGGGGGTTGTGGGCAGGGGGTTATAGATGTTGTGCTAGGGCAATGGGATGTAAGGATTTTAAAAAAATTATTATCTTTTTTATTTAATTTGTTGTATTTTGTAAAACAAATATTTGTATTATCAGTGCAGTATGGTTAGAGGTCCTTTAGGGACCTCTTGAACATGTTATGAATGCCAGTGATGTCACAATGACATCTCTTAGCGTACTTTATTGTTTTTTTTATTGTATTATTTTAGTAAATATTTTTTGTTTTGTTTTTAGCTTGTGAGAAACCTGGTTTTAGAGAAAATGCTTATAAATTTCTTATATTCGAGGTCGTCTTATAATCGGACCTCTAATAGAGGTCTGACTATAAGACTAAGATCCAGATCCCCTGCAGTGTTGCAGGGGACCTGGATCCTTTTCTCTGGCAGCCAGTGAACGCCTGTGCGATGCGCGCAGACAATCTTCGCTTCCGCCCGGCACTTCCGCTGGGGCTTCTTACACTGAGCACCGGTGTGAAATGACCTTCCGGTACTCAATCGTAGAAGCCCCAATGGAAGTGCCGGGAGGAAGCGGAGGTTGTCTGAGCGCATCGTGCAGACGTTCAACGGCTGCAAAAGAGGAGAATCCCCCACAGTGCTGCAGCAGACCTCTCTGTATTCTCCTCTCTGGCAGCCGGTGAACGTCTGTGCAGTGATCTTCCGGTGCTCAGTCATAGAAGCCCTGGCGGAAACGAGGGGTAGCAGCGGAGGTTGTCAATGCGCGTCACACAGACGTCTACTGACTGCCCCGACTAGACACCAGGGAGTCTGAAGCACGGGGACATGTCTCGGGATGCACTGGTAAGTCCGCCGACAGAGTGGCATATAGGGGGAGTATAAGGCATATCAGAGAGGCAGAGTGGCATATAGGGGGTATAAGGCATACCTGGAGGCAGAGTGCCATATAGGGCGTATCTAGGGGGCAGAGTGGCAAGGCAGGGGTCAGATGTGCATAACTGGGGGGCAGGTTGGCAAATAAAAGGAAATAAAAACAAATGCATTTTTCTCAATCATAGTTTTTATTAAATATGAAAAAAATAGTTTACATGTGAATTAATATTTACTAGTAAAACATTTTTCCTATAGGGTAGTCAGGCTCCTTTTTTTCCCTAAAGTAATATTCAAATTTTGGGGGTCGTCTTATAATCGATCAAATACAATAATATTGTTTTCCAAGTCTGCATAAATATGTTACATTTCATTGTACCTATGAATTTTACAGTTACATATTGGATGTTTTGGCTATAACTTTTCCTGGCATACAATGGCAGTACTAGAAGGGTGTTTCTCTTTCTTAGGTACAAGTAGCCTGAAAATATAAAGTGGTTAGTGTATCCAAAGCCCCTCCTCCTTACCCATAAAAACGCTCCAAAGCCGAAGGAAAACAGTTCTTTCTTGTCCCTTTCAGGGACGGACGGTAGCTGAAGGCTGGTGAGGCGCACGGGTTGCGAGTTACGGAGGGTTTGAATTCTGGAGCTTTTATTTCCTGGAGGTGGGGGGAGCGTGTGCAGTACGGTGGAACGCATATCTTTCAGGCGTATTTTTCAGGCGTCAGGTTTTCAATGCAAGGCAGCGGTATCCAGTTCAGCTGTTGCTAAAGCACAGAGTTTTTGGATCCAGGCATTGGAAGACTGTCTCTCGGTGGAATCGGATCCAGAGATTACAAAACTCATGAAAAACTTGAGACTGTCGAATTATCATCTAGAAATATGGGTTTATCCTCTGTGGCACGGAGAGCTCTGTGGTTGAGAACCTGGACAGCAGATTCAGCATCCAAAGCTTCCTTGTGTGAATTGCCTTTTGAAAGGAAGAAATTGTTTGGAGCCCCTCTAGAAGATATAATTAAGCAGATGTCAGACACCAAAAGAGCTTTCCCTCAAGATAGAAGGGTCAGGAGGAATAGGAGATACCTGCGTAAGAATACCAGGTCTTTTCAGTCATCTTCCAGATCGCAAAATTTTTGCGGTCAATACATAGTTACATAGTTACATAGGCTGAAAAAAGACATGCATCCATCAAGTTCAGCCTTTCCTATATCTGTTAATTTGTTGCTGTTGATCCAAAAGAAGGCAAAGAACCACGTGTCTTATGCATAGTCCTGTTCATGAACAGATTTCCACACAATGGTTTGTATTGTCCCCGAATATATTTATAATATTATAATCATACGGAGACAGAAAATTCCAGGAACGACCTAAGACCTTTCCCTGCACCAAACAGGAGAAAAGGAAGCTCTGACAGAGTCGGGGAAGACTTCACCACTTCAGGCATACATGGGAACTGACAACGCACAACATTTCAGAAGGGTACAAGATCAGGTTCTTCCAACTTCCTGTGCACAAGTTCCTGATCTCCTCCTATCCTTCTGCAACAAAAAATACAGCTCTGTGGGGGCGTGGTCTGGCAACGGAGCTGCATGGACGTGTGAGAGACGAGCTCCGCCAGCCTATGAGCGATTAAGCGGCTACGAACAATTTTCCTACCGGACAGAGACTTCTCCAGTCGGCTTTTAGATCCCTGAAGTAGACGGGATGTCTTCAAAACATTTAAAGAAGACCTCAAGCAAGCTTCTGCACTATTTCCCCAAACGTGCGAGAGCGGGAGATGACAATCAAGATGGCGACGAGACTTCCTTCCCGCCATCACAACCAGAACACGCAGAGGATGATGTCGATCGTGACCCAGAGGCTCCGGTAACCCCAGGAATTCTGAGGCATATGCTAGACACCATGCAATCCTCTATGAGAGATGCTATTAAAGGTATGCTCTCTGATTTAAAGCAAGATCTGGCACATTTAGATATATCTACACTTTTAGTGGATGTCTACTTACATGACATGTAGATTTATGACTTTGATATGGAGTCACATTGGTTTACATGCATAAGCCTACACACGACATTTTTACTGACAATTTTTTACATTTTTTTTTTTCTCCTCTTCCACATGATTTTCCACATAGGATACACACATAATGTGGTGTTTGCGGGACGTATGGTTTAATGTCCTTGCTACATATATGCAAGCATATCTTTTCTACACGACGCAGGGCACTATGTAATAGACATACCTCCCCCAACACATTAATAAGGTTTTGGTAGCAGTATAAACTGCTTTGTGTGCCCACTATGTAGGAGGTGAGAGTAGGTTCTCACCCTATTGAGAGTGTGCCTTGACGTGGCGGGTGAGCTTAATTATGCTTTGGCCAATTCATATAACCAAAACCTCTCAGTTATATTATGTTTACATATTTGTTGCCAACTTTATTAGGGTAAGAAGCACAGACAGTTTTTGTTTTTTGTATACAAACACACAAGCCTACTGAATGTCTAATTTCCTGCTCACACGGCATACAATTATTTCTTGTGATAATCACATGGACATAAGAGCCTTATTTTTTTCTGTTTTAGGTGCACAGAATAGGCATATATTTGACTTGCCCTTTGACACATGCAGGTACCATGCAAGGTTGCCTATGTGTTTAAAAACAGAATAATCACTCCATTGATGCCTTACATCTGCTGAGAACTCAGCATACCAGTAGCACCTGGGTTTTTTTTTCTTTTGTTTCCATATATCGCACTGTTTTTCCCCTTGCCCACCATGCCCCACATGGGTGTTGTGTTTATGTCCTTGATTCATAAACGGTGCAACATTTTTAAATATCTGCGGCAACTACACATTTGTTTTGCTTTGTGTTTTATTTCCTATATAGGATTCTCTAACTTACCTACATGACATGTAGGTTTCATGATTATGTTCTATCACTGTCGAAGGGATGGAAAGGGAGGAGAGGCATGGGAGAGACGAGTAAGGGATAAGAAGAACAAGGCAAAAGTGAACTTAACAAAAGTATTTTTTGTTTTGTTTTGTTTTTCCCTCTCTTTTCTTACATATGATTTATAAGGGGTGTAAGACTAAAAATAAAAAGGAGAGAACATATATATATTTTTTTTTCAAAATTTCATTTACAAAATATAAATACAGTAGGTTAGACACAATAAGTTATGTTCACAAGACACATCTGTATAATTTATATAATACCAATGATTTATCTTATAACAGTGTCTGTGAGTATAAGTTACTGTAAAGGAAAATAACAAAAAAGAAAAGAAAATAAAGAGTAAAAGAAACGAAAGGAAAGTACGGAAAGAAAAAGAATAAAGAAACAAATTAGTGTATTACATTCACTTCATTCACACTTCAACACACAGGGGTATTCTACTCTAAACAGTTCGAGAAAGTTGTTAATTAAATTTTTCGGTCCCAAATAGTCCAGATTTTTCTAACGAGGTCTCCCTTACCTTCCCTATAATACAAACCCTTTTCCATATCATATTGAAAGTGTATTTGATTTAATACTTCCTGCCATTCTATTTCTTCTGCTGTTTCTTCAATTCCTTGCAATGCATAGTCTAGCAGCTGAGCAAGTTTTGTTGCTCGTTGTTTATTTTGGAAAGATCTAAAAGGAGAAGAAAGGTCTGTGGGGATATCAAATTATTTATAGGGAGTAAAGAGTTTTTCAAGCGGTTGAGTTTATGTTTCAGGTTTGTTAATCTCTCACATTCCCACCATATATGTAAAAATATTCCTTATTCCTTTCTACATCTCCAACATAGTGGTGTATTAGATTTATCAATTTTGTGCAATTTCATAGGAACCATATACCAACGATAAGAGATTTTATAATGTAGTTCTACTATGGTCATACAGTGAATGCTTTTTCTAATTTGATTCTGTTTCCCATTTAATTAGAAAAGAGGGTTTTCACCTCTTAACGACAAAGCCCGTACATGTACGGGGTTGCCGTGCAACGTCATAACAACAATGCCCGTACATTTACGGGCTGCCGTTAAATAGCTGCATCAAGTGAGGCTGACTGTGGATCCGGGGAGGAAAGCCCTCCCCGGAAGAAAAATGGCCACCGCTGCACCGATCATCAAAGATCGCGGCGCCCGGCTAAAACAGCTTGGAATCGCTTCCTAAGCATAAACTGTGTTGCTGACATGCCTCGATATCGAGGCATGTAGCAACACTACCCCCCTACCCCGATAGCCTTGTGATTGCTCCGAAGAGCAACCACAAGTGCCATCCTGTAGATGACGTTGCCATCATTCACAGGATGGCATTAACAATAGATCTGAGTTCACAGAGGGTCTATCAAGCAGAAGTTGTCTACGCGAATCGCGTACAGCTCTACATGCTGCCGGACTAAGCACCGAGGACTCAGATGCAGGGGACCCGGATCCTCCTGTGTTATGCCCCCCCCAACTTGAGCGGAAGTTGTCTACGTGAATCGCGTAGAGCTCTACACACTGCCCGGACTAAGCACCGGGAACTCAGAAGCACCGGTAAGTTTGGAGGAGGGAGTGTTAAATGGGGGGCATAAGGCATTTCTAGAGGCAGAGTGCTCTGTGAAATGCCTTTTAACCCCCTTAATGCTACTCTGCCTCCAGAAATGCCTTTTAACCCTCTATACGCCACTCTGCCTCCTGAAATGCTTTCTACCTCCCTATAAACCTCTCATCCCCATAATATACCTTTTAACCCCCTAAACGCCAGAGTGGCACATAGGGGGTCAAAAGGCATATCATGGGGCACAGTGGCATTTAGAGGGTTAAAAGGCATATCATGGGGCACAGTGGCATATAGGGGGTATAAGGCATTTCTGGGGCAGAGTGGAGTGGCAAGCCTGGGGGCAGATGTGCATAACTGGGGGGGCAGGTTGAAAAAAAGGAAATAAAAACAAAATATTTTTCTCAATCATAGCTTTTATTAACAAACAATTGTTCACATAGTTTACATGAATTAACATTTACTGGTAAAACTTTTTTCCTATAGGGTCGTCTTATATTCAGGCGTTTTTTTCATAAATTAATATTCAGATTTTGGGGGGTCGTCTTATAATCAGGGTCGTCTTATAATCGAGCAAATACGGTACTTAATAGTTTGTAATACTCCATTAATTATAGGGTTGGAATTTAAAGTATTTAACCCTCTGTACTTATTAACCCAAGACATATTAAATAAGTTTTTGTGTTCTTTACTAGGATCTTCTATTCTTAACCATTCTGGTTCTTCTCTCTCTTTCCTATTCCACTCAAGAAAATGGTTAATCATACAGGAGTTATGAAGGACTTTATAGTCTGGGCAAGCTAAGCTGCCTCTTCTCAGTGTTTTAGTTAATGTGTTTGGAAGTTCTTGGCTTTTTATTAAGCCATATTAAATTCATACAAATTCTCTGGAGTTGCTGAATCCATTTCAGATTAACTCTGAGTGGAATTGTTCTAAAAAGGTATAATATTTTAGGGGTGACGTATACTTTGACCAGCTCTATCCTTCCCAGCCAGGACAATTCAAAATTCCTCCAGGCCACCAGAGTCTTATAATTAGTCTCTATTACATCTTGAATTTTAGCGGTTATTTGGACGCCTAGGTATTCAATTTTGGTATTGTGCCAATAAAATTTAAAGCTTGATTGTAGTTTCTCCAAATCTCGTGTCTGTATTCCTAATGTTAGTATTTATGTTTTAGTTAGATTTAATTTATAATTAGAATATTGACTACATTGCACGATAATCTGGGGCAGTGCATGTATAGAAGTAGGTGGACTGGTTATTGATAGGATATTGTCTGCAAATAATGATATCTCATATTCATGTTTGTGAATATAGAATACAGCGCTAATATAACTAACTATAACTTAATTAACTCAGTGTTAAATTATAAACACAATTAAAGCCAAAAACAGTGACAATTGTGGTTATAGGAGCAAAATGGATGAGAGAAGTGGTAATTACCAGCTTGATATAATAGTATAGTAAAGGAATGATAGAGAGAGGTAATGTCCTATTACCAATAATGGAAGGAATTAGAGCAGCTAGTCTTGAAAGAACAGTTCCACCTATTGGGGAAAAACTATAATGACAAGGATTACATTAAAAAAATAATTTATTATAAACAAAAAATAATAAAACAAATATAGATAAAATCCAAAAATACAAAAAAAATCAACACATAAATCAAAATGTAAAAAATACAGCGTATGAATAATAAAATAACGATCTCCACTATGGCTTAAATATACAAGCAAAAGAGACTCACTATTATGCCTGGCCAAGCTAAACGCCAACAATGCAGGGCACGTTTCATTATATAAACTTCTTCAGCTGCAGGAACGGCGTATAACTCTCTCAACGGAGTCGTGTTTCATTTATTCAAACAAGTTCTCGCGATAGTAGGTGCGTCATGCAAGATTTTGTACAGCATTATGGTAACCACGGCAACCGACTCGGAGCCCTGCATAGCCGGCATAGTGAGGCATAGAGTCGGGAGTCAGGAAATCATGTGCTGTCGACATCTCAATTTTGTATATATAGATAGATCATTCTATAATTTTATACATAAATAAAAATAGATGAGCAACTAATCAATGAATAAAGAGTTCATATGTAGAAATGAAAATAAGTGTATAAATACCGTATTTGCTCGATTATAAGACGACCCCCCAAAATCAAAATATTAATTAAGGAAAAAAACAAAAAGCCTGAATATAAGACTACCCTATAGGAAAAAAGTTTTACGGGACGTACTAAACAGCATATTGGGGATGATGGGATGATTGGCTGCAATATTCAGCACTATCAATAGGTGTCAGTATACTTTTTACACTCATGGTAAATCAAAGTATGTTCTTTTTGGTAGTTCTTGATACTAAGTTGCAACGAATACATTGCAAAAAGAAGCTGCAAATGTTTAACTGTTTACTTGCTGAAATATATACAGTTTTATAACGGAATCATGGTAAATTCTATAGAAATAATAGAAACATTTTAAGTAATCAACATATTGATATAATATGGTACATGTATGTGCAAACACCATATTTTACCTGTTTTGATTGGCACAATATGGGAATATATATTATTATTATTTTTATATGGGGATTATGGGTGGAATATTAGAGTTTCACATGCCAAGGAACACATTTGACCCATTTCTGATAAGAATATGGGAATATTATTATTTTTACATGGGGATTATGGGTGGAATATCATGGTTACAGATGCCAAGGAACAAATTTGACCTGTTTCGGATAAGAATATGGGTATACTCATTTTTTTACATGGGGATTATGGGTGGAATGCTAAGGAACATATTTGACCCATTTTTGATAAGAATATGGGAGTATTAGTATTTTTATATGGGGATTATGGGTGGAATATTATAGTTACACATGCTAAGGAACATATCTGACCCATTTCTGATAAGAATATGGGTATAATTATTTTTTTACATGGGGATTATGGGTGGAATATTATAGTTACACATGCTAAGGAACATATTTGACCCATTTCTGATAAGAATATGGGAATATTATTATTTTTGCATGGGGATTATGGGTTGAATATCATGGTTACAGATGCCAAGGAACAAATTTGACCTTTTTCTGAAAGGAATATTGGAGTATTATTATTTTTATATGGGGATTATGGGTGGAATATTATAGTTACACATGCTAAGGAACATATTTGACCCATTTTTGATAAGAATATGGGAGTATTATAATTTTTCTATGGGGATTATGGGTGGAATATTATAGTTACACATGCTAAGGAACATATTTGACCCATTTCTGATAAGAATATGGGTATAATTATTTTTTACATGGGGAATATGGGTGGAATATTATAGTTACAGATGCTAAGGAACATATTTGACCCATTTTTGATAAGAATATGGGAGTATTATTATTTTTATATGGGGTTTATGGGTGGAATATTATAGTTACACATGCTAAGGAACATATCTGACCCATTTCTGATAAGAATATGGGTATAATTATTTTTTTACATGGGGATTAAGGGCGGAATTTTATAGTTACACATGCTAAGGAACATATTTGACCCATTTCTGATAAGAATATGGGAATATTATTATTTTTGCATGGGGATTATGGGTTGAATATCATGGTTACAGATGCCAAGGAACAAATTTGACCTTTTTCTGAAAGGAATATGGGAGTATTATTATTTTTATATGGGGATTATGGGCGGAATATTATAGTTACACATGCTAAGGAACATATTTGACCCATTTCTGATAAGAATATGGGTATAATTATTTTTTACATGGGGAATATGGGTGGAATATTATAGTTACAGATGCTAAGGAACATATTTGACCCATTTTTGATAAGAATATGGGTATAATTATTTTTTTACATGGGGATTATGGGTGGAATATTATAGTTACACATGCTAAGGAACATATTTGACCTGTTTTTGATAAGAATATGGCTATAAATATTTTTTACATGGGGAATATGGGTGGAATATTATAGTTACACATGCTAAGGAACATATTTGACCTGTTTTTGATAAGAATATGGCTATAAATATTTTTTTACATGGGGAATATGGGTGGAATATTATAGTAACACATGCTAATGAACATATTTGACCCATTTCTGATAAGAATATGGGAGTATTATTATTTTTACATGGGGATTATGGGTTGAATATCATGGTTACAGATGCCAAGGAACAAATTTGACCTTTTTCTGACAGGAATATGGGAGTATTATAATTTTTACATGGGAATTATGGGTGGAATATTATAGTTACACATGCTAAGGAAAATATTTGACCCGTTTCTGATAAGAATATGGGTATAATTATTTTTTTACATGGGGATTATGGGTGGAATATTATAGTTACACATGCTAAAGAACACATTTGAAGAACGTGAATAAACCTAAAATCACGTGTGGTGTATAAAATAAATAAGTAGTATAATACTTCCCTAATACGACTGCAGCGGCCCAAAAACGAACACTCCTCCTCAGGGTGTAGAAATTCAAATGAACCAGACAATAATGGGGCGCAGATACATATAAGGAAAAAACAAATAAAACCAATAGTGTAGAGTGTAAAAACCAATAATGTGTGTGAATTAAATATTGCACTCACAAACCAATGGAAGATTCAGACCCATCTAGGTTGGATGCAAAATATCTTTAATGTTCCTTGTGGATTCTAAAAAATAAACTTAAAATAGTGCAGTATCCGAGAGAATGTTTAAAATTGCCAGTAGAAGATACACTCACATTTAGTTCGTGCACCGAAAGTGCTAGAAGAGTGTCAATAAAAAGTCCACTGGTTTGCAGATTGTAGAGCAGTCCAAAGAATGTACTTCCAAACGCGTTTCGCCGACTTAGCTTCTTCAGTAGAAGTATAATCAATAGAATAGGTGATCTTGTCCCGTTATTGTGTTTTTTTATAGGTACTTCCGCATATGCGTCATCTCGCGTCCTCCGTTTTCGTCATCGCGCCGTCTATTTTCATTCGTTCCTGCTTTTCCGTCTTTTGTGCGTCATTACGCACTGTCGCGAGTCATCTTCGTCCTCCGTTTTCCCTTCTATTGCCGTGTGTCTTCCATCGTCCGTTTAAATAAAGATTTAAAGAACCTGGGCAATTCGATGTGTGTTTTGTTTATGTTACCGAGTTCCGTGTATCGATGGGAATCCTGGGTGGGCGGCTCAATTTTGGCTTAAGATGATACGGTCCTCTCGAGAATGAAGTTAAAGAGACATATGGTTAGGACCAATTAAACAGGTAAGTAATGGCACTTTTAGCATCCATATCAACGGATTTAGACGAAAAAGAAGACGGGGAAAGAAAAAGGAGACACATTTATCCATAAAAAATCCTATTACTTTTTTGAACAAACAGATACTCTTACCATTTTTTGTATTTTATTTTATTTTTAATTTTTATTTACATTTTAAGGAACAACTTCATATTTAAATACACAAATATACACATATAATGTCCGGTGTTCCTTTGGTGGATGTGTCTCCCTCTTTGCGTTCTTTCCCCGTCTTCTTCTTTTTCGTCTAAATCCGTTGATATGGATGCTAAAAGTGCCATTACTTACCTGTTTAATTGGTCCTAACCATATGTCTCTTTAACTTCATTCTCGAGAGGACCGTATCATCTTAAGCCAAAATTGAGCCGCCCACCCAGGATTCCCATCGATACACGGAACTCGGTAACATAAACAAAACACACATCGAATTGCCCAGGTTCTTTAAATCTTTATTTAAACGGACGATGGAAGACACACGGCAATAGAAGGGAAAACGGAGGACGAAGATGACTCGCGACAGTGCGTAATGACGCACAAAAGACGGAAAAGCAGGAACGAATGAAAATAGACGGCGCGATGACGAAAACGGAGGACGCGAGATGACGCATATGCGGAAGTACCTATAAAAAAACACAATAACGGGACAAGATCACCTATTCTATTGATTATACTTCTACTGAAGAAGCTAAGTCGGCGAAACGCGTTTGGAAGTACATTCTTTGGACTGCTCTACAATCTGCAAACCAGTGGACTTTTTATTGACACTCTTCTAGCACTTTCGGTGCACGAACTAAATGTGAGTGTATCTTCTACTGGCAATTTTAAACATTCTCTCGGATACTGCACTATTTTAAGTTTATTTTTTAGAATCCACAAGGAACATTAAAGATATTTTGCATCCAACCTAGATGGGTCTGAATCTTCCATTGGTTTGTGAGTGCAATATTTAATTCACACACATTATTGGTTTTTACACTCTACACTATTGGTTTTATTTGTTTTTTCCTTATATGTATCTGCGCCCCATTATTGTCTGGTTCTAAAGAACACATTTGACCTGTTTTTTATAAGAATATGGCTATAAATATTTTTTACGTGGGGATTATGGGTGGAATATTATAGTTACACATGCTAAGGAACATATTTCACCCATTTCTGATAAGAATATGGGTATACTAATTTTTTTACATGGGGATTATGGGTGGAATATTAGAGTTTCACATGCCAAGGAACACATTTGACACATTTCTTATAAAAATATGGGAATATTATTATGATTTTTACATGGGGATTATGGGTTGAATATCATGGTTACAGATGCCAAGGAACAAATTTGACTTTTTTCTGACAGGAATATGGGAGTATTATTATTTTTACATGGGGATTATGGGTGGAATATTATAGTTACACATCCTAAGGAACATATTTGACCCGTTTCGGATAAGAATATGGGTATAATTATTTTTTTACATGGGGATTATGGGTGGAATATTATAGTTACAAATGCTAAGTAACATATTTGACCCATTTCTGATAAGAATATGGGTATAATTATTTTTTTACATGGAGATTATGGGTGGAATATTATAGTTACACATGCTAAGGAACATATTTGACCTGTTTTTGATAAGAATATGGCTATAAATATTTTTTACATGGGGAATATGGGTGGAATATTATAGATACACATGCTAAGGAACACATTTCACCCATTTCTGATAAGAATATGGGTATACTCATTTTTTTACATGGGGATTATGGGTGGAATATTATAGTTTCACATGCCAAGGAACACATTTGACCCATTTCTGATAAGAATATGGGAATATTATTATTTTTACATGGGGATTATGGGTTGAATATCATGGTTACAGATGCCAAGGAACAAATTTGACCTTTTTCTGACAGGAATATGGGAGTAATATTATTTTTACATGGGGATCATGGGTGGAATAATATAGTTACACATGCTAAGGAACATATTTGACCTGTTTTTGATAAGAACATGGCTATAAATATTTTTTTACATGGGGATTATGGGTGGAATATCATGCTTACACATGCTAAGGAACATATTTGACCTGTTTTTGATAAGAATATGGCTATAAATATTTTTTTACATGGGGATTATGGGTGGAATATCATGGTTACACATGCTAAGGAACATATTTGACCTGTTTTTGATAAGAATATGGCTATAAATATTTTTTTACATGGGGATTATGGGTGGAATATCATGGTTACACATGCTAAGAAACACATTTGACCTGTTTCTGATAAGAATATGGGTATAATATTTTTTTTACATGGGGAATATGGGTGGAATACTATAGTTACACATGCCAAGGAACAAATTCGACCTTTTTCCGATAGGAATATGGGAGTATTATTATTTTTGCATGGGGATTATGGGCAGAATATCATAGTTACACATGCTAACTAACACATTTGACCCATTTCTGATAAGAATATGGGTATAATATTTTTTTACATGGGGAATATGGGTGGAATATCATGGTTTCAGATGCCAAGGAACAAATTTGACCCATTTTTGATAAGAATATGGGCATTTTATTATTTTTACATGGGGATTATGGGTGGAATATTATAGTTACACATGCTAAGTAACATATTTGACCCATTTCTGATAAGTATATGAGTATAATATTTTTTTACATGGGGATTATGGGTGGAATATCATGGCTACACATACTAAGGAACATATTTGACCTGTTTCTGATAACAATATGGGTATAATTATTTTTTTTTACATGGGGATTGTGGGTGGAATATTATAGTTACACATGCTAAGGAACACATTTGACCTTTTTCTAAAAGAATATGGTTATAAATATTTTTTTACATGGGGATTAAAAAATAATTATACCCATATTCTTATCAAAAACAGGTCAAATGTGTTCCTTAGCATGTGTAACTATAATATTCCACCCATAATCCCCCTGTAAAAAAAATTAATATACCCATATTCTTATCCGAAACAGGTCAAATATGTTCCTTAGCATGTGTAACTATAATATTCCACCCATAATCCCCATATAAAAATAATAATACTCCCATATTCCTGTCAGAAAAACGTCAAATTTGTTCCTTGGCATCTGTAACCATGATATTCCAACCATAATACCCATGTAAAAAAAATATTTATAGCCATATTCTTTTAGAAATAGATCAAATGTGTTCCTTAGCATGTGTAACTATAATATTTCACCCACAATCCCCATGTAAAACAAATAATTATACCAATA